>NC_069502.1:236840171-236842671 GCF_027579735.1 Bombina bombina
TATATAAAACAACCTTGGGGACAAATAGGAGATGTTTTGAAACATGTAAATAATAAACATAAGGCTATTTCACTCATTGTCCCACAGCTACATTTGAAGTGTGTGTATTTGAGCACCTATAATCTGACACACATTTTACACTGATCACTGCAGATAAAGCAGGCACAATGCACACTTGTTTTGTGTGACCCGCAGTGGGGAAACCAAGGAATTCCCAATTTACTTCTTTATCTGTGGCAGCCAGGATATAAAGCACAATAGGGAAGGGATACTACTCTCACACACACATTGGTTATACGGCTGTGTTTTCACAAAATTACTTCTGCCTTCCCTCTCACTGACTGTTAGCTTCTCCCAGCACTTCCTGCAGAGGTCTGATGATATCATCATCTCACTTCAGCTCTGTAGTAAATGGGCTAGCAGGAGGAGGGGCATTGCAAGCCCTAGGTTAACAGTGAGAGCAACAGCAGGGAAATGCAACTTTATTTGTTATCTGGTTGTAAATAGAGGAGAGTAAAGAGATTAGCTGGTCCCTCCAGTGGTGGATCTCCAGGGTCCAGTGGCTGCAAATGGTTGATGCAACATTTGGGACCCTGGACGTTCCGTCACTTTTAAAATGTAAAAAAAAATAAAAAAAATTTAAATCACTTCTTTTGCCCTGGGGGCACAGCATTCCATTCCCCCCAATGCCCCCCCCTTAGAGCTGACCCTGCATACATACACACATGCATACATAAACACATGCATACATACACACACACACACACAGACACACACACACATACACATACATACACACATACACACACACATACACATACATACACACACACATACACACATACATACATACAGTACGTACATACACACATACAGTACATACATACACACATACACACATACACATACATACACACACATACACACATACATACATACACACATACATACACACATACACACACATACATACTTACACACATGCACAAATACAGTACATACACACATACAGTACATACATACACACATACAGTACATACATACACACATGCATACATACACACATACACACACACACACATACATACACATACATACATAAATACATAATCCATTTTTGGTTGGCACTGTCCTTCTGGCAATGTTTTTGGTGCTCATGCTAAAATATCATAAAACAGCAGTCGGGTCCTCCAGGAACAGTCATCTCCTTTTTGTAAGACTGATTTTATACTTGCATGGCTGATTGGGGATTCTCTTTGTGGCAGTGGCTGTATATAATATATACAGACACAAAAATGTTTGTTTATATGTGTATATCTATAAATAGATAGACAGATATAGATATATATACTGTGTGTGTGTGTGTGTGTGTGTGTGAAATCCAATTCCCCTCCAACCATTTTCTCCATTGTCTGTCTCTATCCTTTACAGACTTTTACTTTCACCCCTATTTTCCCTTGTGTTTCATACACACACATGCACACATACACACACATACACAAATGCACATACACACATACAGTACATACATACACACATGCATACATACACACATACATATACACACATACATAGACACATACATACACACATACAGTACATACATACACACATGCATACACATACACACACACACATACACATACATACACACATACACATACATACACACATACATACACACACACATACACACATACATACACACACACATACACACATACACACACATACATACATACACACATACAGTACATACATACACACATACAGTACATACATACACACATGCATACATACACACATACACACACACACATACACACACACACACATACACATACATACACACATACACGCACACATACACACATACATACACACACACACATACACACACATACACACACATACATACACACATACACACACATACATACATACACACATACAGTACATACACACATACAGTACATACATACAGGGAGTGCAGAATTATTAGGCAAGTTGTATTTTTGAGGATTAATTTTATTATTGAACAACAACCATGTTCTCAATTAACTCAAAAAACTCATTAATATCAAAGCTGAATAGTTTTGGAAGTAGTTTTTAGTTTGTTTTTAGTTATAGCTATTTTAGGGGGATATCTGTGTGTGCAGGTGACTATTACTGTGCATAATTATTAGGCAACTTAACAAAAAACAAATATATACCCATTTCAATTATTTATTTTTACCAATGAAACCAATATAATATCTCAACATTCACAAATATACATTTCTGACATTCAAAAACAAAACAAAAACAAATCAGTGACCAATATAGCCACCTTTCTTTGCAAGGACACTCAAAAGCCTGCCATCCATGGATTCTGTCAGTGTTTTGATCTGTTCACCATCAACATTGCGTGCAGCAGCAACCACAGCCTCCCAGACACTGTTCAGAGAGGTGTACTGTTTTCCCTCCTTATAAATCTCACATTTGATGATGGACCACAGGT